>NC_092266.1:33695756-33705756 GCF_036320965.1 Panulirus ornatus
GGTGAGGGAGGCCTCGTCATGCGGCTGTAATAGATGCTTCTCCAGCGCAGCGCCTCGTTTCGTCTTCCACTAACTACCTATCATATCTTAAGGAGGATCTTCACAACGATACACTTCACATTCTGGAGCTCATGTTTCCCCAGTTCTTTCCACATTCTAGATTCATCTGACACGAGTTATGGTTTCCTGCGGGAAAATATTGTCTTCCCTGAGATGTTATGCTGGAGTTTGTCTAGAGGAAGTTTTCGAGTGTTGTCGGAAAAACAGGTGACAATCGTCCACATAGCAAGCTTAAAGCGCTTTGTAGGTGGGAATTTTCCAGGGTGGAGCTGGACGGCTGTGAATTCTCAAACCAAGCTGCTGGCACCACACACGGCCCCGTCGGCAGCCGTGTTCCACCTGCTTCAGGAGGGGCATTTCCTTGTTTACTTCAGGATGGCCGCACCTCAAGCACACACAAGGGCCTAACATATGAAGTTATGAGACAGACTTGCGTTACCTGTGTTATAAATCGCCAAGATCTTCCATAATTCAAGGCTTATGTGACGAAAGTTTGCCAAAAATTTGCATATTCCATAATATATGTTAAATTCTTCAAGTTAGCAAGGTCAACACTTTCATCTAACCTGTGTTGTGGTACAAGTCAACAAGATCAAAACCAGTGTGACCTGTGTTGTAGTTTGGGTCAGCTGGGTCAACACTCCCACCTGAACTGTGTTGTGACCAGCTCGGAGTGGCAAGGACTCCTCAGGTGACCTGTGTTGTGGCAATACTGAGAGACAGTGTTGCTTACAACAGCAGTACATGGTGATGGTACACACCATATGAAGGGATGAAGATACGTCAGTGTTGTATATGAAGGGATGAAGATACGTCAGTGTTGTATATGAAGGGATGAAGATACGTCAGTGTAGTACATGAAGGGATGAAGATACGTCAGTGTTGTATATGAAGGGATGAAGATACGTCAGTGTTGTATATGAAGGGATGAAGATACGTCAGTGTTGTATATGAAGGGATGAAGATACGTCAGTGTAGTACATGAAGGGATGAAGATACGTCAGTGTTGTATATGAAGGGATGAAGATACGTCAGTGTTGTATATGAAGGGATGAAGATACGTCAGTGTTGTATATGAAGGGATGAAGATGAAGATACGTCAGTGTTGTGTATGAAAGAACGTTAGTCTAAACATTACAAAAGTCAAAAGTTATGGTTTGACGTACATCAAGAAACTCAAGATAAACCCCCCTCCTCCCCCCCAAAAAAAAGAAATAAGCCTTCGTCTCTGAACTGTGTTTACATCCAGTGAACATAAGAAGACAAGAATCTTTAGAATGAAAATTCTGTGAAATATTTACGGCACGAGACGCAAGATGACAAGAGTGAAGACAGGCGTAGTTAGGGCCCCCGTTCTCCTTCCCCCCACCCCACCCCACGTCAGCAGACATCCTGCAATCTGAAGACATTGTTCCAGTGTCTTGGATTTCAGTATTGGTTGTAGTTGCCTTGGTGCATGGGATGGACCGGTGGGTCTGGGAGAGGGATTCTCGGACGTGGGAGGGGGAGGGGTTGTCCTCCCCGGTGCATGGGAGGGCGTCCTTGTCCTCCCCGGTGCATGGGAGGGCGTCCTTGTCCTCCCCGGTGCATGGGAGGGCGCCCTTGTCCTCCCCGGTGCATGGGAGGGCGTCCTTGTCCTCCCCGGTGCATGGGAGGGCGTCCTTGTCCTCCCCGGTGCATGGGAGGGCGTCCTTGTCCTCCCCGGTGCATGGGAGGGCGTCCTTGTGCTCCTCGGTGCATGGGAGGGCGTCCTTGTCTTCCCCGGTGCATGGGAGGGCGTCCTTGTGCTCCTCGGTGCATGGGAGGGCGTCCTTGTCTTCCCCGGTGCATGTGGAGAGGGGAGACGACTCATCATAGGCCGTCCTGGGGTGAGCGTCAGTCTTGTGTGGTGGGTCATGATGTTTCCTCCAGACGTACCATATATTTAATGATAATTTCTGGCAGTATCTATATACCCGAGCGGGTAAGTCTGGCACAGGTCTGTGCACTTTGTGTTACATGTTGTGTGTCTGTATCTATGTTACGAAGATAAATGTGACCTTAACCTTTACCCTGAACTGTGGTGTGAAATGACACTCACAATTTTCTCACTATGCCACTCACTGTACCCCCCCCCCCCCCCCCGGTATAGTTCTACGTTGTTGAAGATGATACACAAAAAAGTAGTGGTATCGTGAGGTTGTTCGTGACCTCCCTGCACAAGAGATGGTTCCATCCATCAACATGGAACATAGATGAGGGCGGGTATGATCTGTCCTCGTGTCGAGGACGTTGTCTTCCTCCTGAGAGAAATGACAACAGGGATGTTGCAGCTCAAGAACCAAAGAACACGTCAATGTTCACAAAGTTCTTTCTATTTATGTTTCCTCGAGGATAACTTACTCTGCTGGTGAATGAACAATGAAGGTTAGATCTTGAAGGTTGTATAAACGGAAATGTCATCCAAATGGTCAACCATCAGGTGAGTCATGTTGAGCCTCCTACAGTAAGACGAGTTCACAACGTGTACTTCACCCAGCTGACCTCTGGCCTTTTCACGTTGGTGCTCTTCCTTCACTACCAGCAAGATGTTTGTCTTAGGAGGGATACGCCCTTGACACCTACCGACACTATGCTTATGTCTCTAAGAGCGACTCACGAGTTATTGTGCCATTAATCATTCAACTCCCGGGTCATAAATTTTTGCCAATAGCTTCCACAACATTTACTTCTTTTAGTATGACGTACTGCAGCAGGTCAGGTCAGGTTAGGTCAGCTGTGTCACCATCCAGGCAGTGGTGCGAATGGTAGGGTCTCGTGGTATACACTTTGGTCATGTCTGGTGTACCATATCTCCCAGCAGACACACGTTTGGTACCTGACACCAGCAGTGGTGTTGGTACACATCCGAGGTTAACACATTAGAAAATCAAGAGAGAAGAATGGTACTAGAACCTGATTATACGCTAAACAAGATATCAAATGCTTTTTGCTATAGATGTGTGACGAGTCAAGATATTCTAATCTGGATGGGAATATATAATCTTGAGATTTCTCTGCCAAGGAAATATATGAGTAGGACAATAACATCTGCCTCTGACAGCCATATTAGCATACAGACACAGGGAGAGCTCCAGTGCTCGGGCTGTCCTGGAAGTTGCTGCGCCTCCAAAAATGTGCAACCAGTTTGGAGACGTTCGAGATTGAATTATCGGACATAAAGTGAGTGGCTTCTGTAGCGGCGGGGTCTGAGAGACTCGCGTCAGGATATACAATGTTTTCCAAGTCTAAAGTGACTCTGAAGGACGTGAGTGATCTCTCCTAGTTAAGAGACACTGCTTTAGATCAAGAGAGAGAGAGAGAGAGAGAGAGAGAGAGAGAGAGAGAGAGAGAGAGAGAGAGAGAGAGAGAGAGAGAGAGAGAATCTCTATCATTATCAAACTTTTGTTCCTTCCTTCCTTGGGTGAAGGTCAGAACGAATTTTCTTGTTGCTGTTGTTCTCCTGAATCAAAGGTGTTTGTTGGCAATTTCCATTATCTGTTTGTAGCGCCTTCAATCGTACTTACAGATGTAGTGTAGCTTGGAGAGAGGGAATCATTTATGTTCCATGATGAACAGTTCTTGTAAAACTAATAAAATGTTGTCATTCTAAAACTGTGAATACCGATAACAGTTATGGTGAGAGCAGAGCCAAAGCCCATCTGGCTTTGTAAGAAGAACGGCCGTGTGTTCGTATCCCGGTGTACCGAGAAACCTCAAATAGAGGCCAGTTAACCTGTGATTGTGGGATGACGTGTGGGACGTCCCAGGAGGTGGGGCAGTTGTCGGGTACCACGTCAGGAAGCGTCTCCTGGGACGCTCTCTCATTATTCACGGTGACCCATCAGCTGCCAGGCTTACCATCCCACAGAGGCTGACGCCCGCTGGTTAGCCTGAAGTGAGTCTGGCTGACCCTTTGAAGCTGGTTGTTTGGCTTGAAGTAGGTGTGGATGACCCTCTGAAGCCGGTTGGTCGGCTTGAGAAGGGTCTAGCTGCTCCGCAGACGGGAATAATTCATGTCCTTCTGTGACATCACCATTATGCAATTTATCTTAAATTTCTTCATAAATGTATTTTTCACGTTTTGTATGAATCTTCCACTCAATCAATCAGTTTGCGGTGATCAATAGGGGAACAACTACATGCGCATCTATTCATGTTATGTCCGTCTATCTTTCTATCTATTTACATAAACACAGACACACATACCTAAAACGTTCTACCCTGAACTATCCAGACTTCTACCATTAACACCTCCCTCCTTCACTCAAAATGCTCCACCAACAGGAAGACTTCGTGTGTCTCGCCATACCCAGGTCAGCAGACATACAAGTGCTCCACAAAATCAACCCACTGTGTTTGTCTGGCTTCACACAGACGCTGCAAGTCTTATGGACTCTGAGGACCCTGGGATATGAAGTCTTTCTCCAGACACAACACTGGCGTCGCCTTCCTTCATCGAGATCATGAGGATATTCCCAACTGTACGTGTACGAGTTATACCTTCTCTTCTGCTTTCTGGACACTGTCCAACGCCTTCAACATTACAAACATATGAATATCACAAGACTCCTCGTGCCCAGGCCATGCCTCCATACTGAACAGACCGACCACTGCCCTGCACATACTCTACCTTACTAGAGTTCTGTTCTTTTTCATTGTTGCTTTTATCATTCTACATCTTTAGTTTCACATACATTTTAAGATGTTTTCAATGGTCTTTGTCCTCGTATCTGCCGCCTGATTCTCAAATCTGACTGTAGTTCTTGGTATACTAAAGCCTGGGAACCCTTTGGCTACTCTGCAATTTGGAGCCCCAAATACCAAGCTGCAATCTCGGGTCCCACAGACTATGGTAAGATCTTAAGCCCGTATTACTGTGTTGGGATTTTGAACCCTACATACTTTGATGTGATTTAAGGCACCAGATATAATGATGTGGTTAAAGGCGCCACAAACCGTAATCTAATGTAGCATGCTACTTAATGTACTGTAATCTGAAACCTTTCAAATTGTAATTACAGCAGAGGTCCTGTAAACCCTCGACTCAGAAAATAAATCTTCTTTAATCAGTGTCTGGCAGAGAGACACACACTAATTTAACCTATAAAAAACATTGCACGTTACAGACCCTAATGAACTGCCCGTCGCAATCCTGGCGAGGGAACGTAAATCGTCAGACCCTATAATTAAACTCACAATCACTTGGCCAGTTATTAGACTAATCTCCGACCACAGCTTCCCCGTCAAGACCTCAGCCAACACTGTGTTCATTACTGGAGACCACTCTTCTTTATACACTCCACTCCGCCAGTCATTATACCATCAAACCTTATCTATAATATACTAAAAACACGAGGCTACATCAACTTACCTAATTAATGCTTGATTACAGAGGATTAGATGCTGCTTGAAGTGGATATAATGCATTTGCCTGGAATACAACCTGGTGTTATGTTTACTATGGCATTGTCGGGTAATATGATATATCATTATAGTATTATATAGCATTATATTATGACATATTACCTTTAGTATCTCCAACATAATTAAAACACACACACATTTTGCTCTTGTTCAGAGTGTGTCGAGGTGGTGTGTGTGTGTGTGTGTGTGTGTGTGTTTGTGTGTGTGTGTGTGTGTGTGTGTGTGTGTGTGTGTGTGTGTTGTATGCCAGGTTGTTAGCACCAGCGGCTGGACCCCAGGGTAGTGACACCCAGACCCCAGGAAATTAATGCATCACAGATAACAGTTTTCAATCATATGGTCCGAAAAGGACCTCGTTACTCCTGGTGACGCATGTCATATCTCGGTGTCAGGTATCTTGACACAACGTGTGACCCCATCATTGTCAGGCTTCCTAACACATGTGACCCCCTCGGTGTCACACATCCTGGCACAACGTGTGACCCCCTCGGTGTCAGGGTTCCTGACACAACGTACGAACCTTCGGTTTTAGGTCTCTCGTCACAACATGACTCCCCTCGGTGTCAGGCCTGCTGATGCCAACACTAACAACGCCCATGCCAACAAATACACCACTGGTGGCAGGGACTGAATGCCACTCTATTGACGGAGTGAAACGATCGTCCTCCATAATCATCTTCCTGTAATTAACTGTACTAACTACTTATTTTCTAATTAGCCCCAATGATAACCTTGGTCTTTCAACCACCCTGTGACCTCTTTTGGAAGGTTCTAGTGACCTGTGACCTCTGTCAGGCACTGTTGGTGATGCATGACTTTTCATGAAAGTCAGACCTGACTCATGACGTGTGTTGGATGCAACTGGCGACACGTCGGCCACTCTCGGTCACCGAGGGTGTCGTCACATGCACGCTGCAGGTGAGGCAGGACGCCCCTGCCACCCCTGGTGTGACCTGCTGGTGCAGCCGTGAGCCAGAATCCTACAACAGCCTCCTGATGTAAATAATTTCTCAGTCTTTCATCTCTGCTGCACGACCCGTCGCTAGAAATCATTTACAGGTCGACGATGATTTACATGTGTAATTCTCAATTACCTGAAGAGCCTTTTCGTGCTAATGACATTTACGGGTTCAATAATTGCACAGTTTAAGGCAAGTGGGTCAGATGTGACTGAGAGCCCTGGACCCTTGAGTGCGACGGTGTGTGTTTACCAAGACCATACACCCATGAGTATGATGGCCGGGCCTATAACTAGACCCTTATGGCTCAAGCCAGAGGCCAGGTCATAGTTTCGCACTCACAAGCCAGAGGCCAGGCCATAGTGTCGCACTCACAAGCCAGAGGCCAGGTCATAGTTTCGCACTCACAAGCCAGAGGCCAGGCCATAGTGTCGCACTCACAAGCCAGAGGCCAGGCCATAGTGTCGCACTCACAAGCCAGAGGCCAGGCCATAGTGTCGCACTCACAAGCCAGAGGCCAGGCCATAGTGTCGCACTCACAAGCCAGAGGCCAGGCCATAGTGTCGCACTCACAAGCCAGAGGCCAGGCCATAGTGTCGCACTCACAAGGCTAAATTCTAGTTAAATCACAGTCATGACTCACGCTGGTGCTTCACCGAATGTGATAGCCCCAGGTGACGTGCTGTGGGCATGATAGCCCCGGGTGACGTGCTGTGGGCATGATAGCCCCGGGTGACGTGCTGTGGGCATGATAGCCCCGGGTGACGTGCTGTGGGTAACATAGCTCCGGGTGACGTGCTGTGGGTAGTCTTAATCCTATCGTGTAATTGTTATCACAAACTATCTAACGAGGATTATAATGTTAGATTAAGACCAGGGAAAGAAAACGTTGGTTCCTGACTGAGGAAGTGTCTCCCAAGCACCGAGGGGTGCCGCCCTTCGCAACAGTTCTCTAGATGGAAGGTGGCGACTGTAGAAGGAAGTTCATGTGTCGCCCCGGGACGGCTCCTAACTCTCCATACTTTGCATATTCATGTGAGTGTTGAGGAGAGTAATCTAGGCTCCCGAGGTAGGGAGAGGGAGAGTTCCAGGTAAGGTAAGGGAGAGTGCTAAGTAGGGCGAGGGAGAGTGCCAGGTAGGGGGAGGGTGAGAAGATGTGCTACAGAGAGAGAGAGAGAGAGAGAGAGAGAGAGAGAGAGAGAGAGAGAGAGAGAGAGAGAGAGAGAGAGAGAGAGAGAGAGAGAGAGAGAGAGAGAGAGAGAGTGTACTGTTTAGTTCTGTTTATCAGCCGTTAACAGTATACAACAGTCATCTTAGTTATCAATCAACAGTGGACATTTTGGTCATGTTATGTGACAAACTTTGCCTCAGTTTTCATCAATCGTGCGGCAGGGGATCTCTCCATGACACCTTGGTTGACCTCTGAAGTCAAACTTCAGTTTAGTTCAACTGAAAAAAGATGGAGAATTCAGGAGTAGGCGTGTCTGATGTCCAGGAATTAAAACATAGAGAGATGTATGTATTAAGACATAGAGGGATATATGTATTAAGACACAGAGAGATGTATGTATTAAGACATAGAAGGATATATGCATTAAGACATAGAGGGATATATGTATTAAGACATAGTTGGATATATGTATTAAGACATAGAGGGATATATGTATTAAGACATAGTTGGATATATGCATTAAGACATAGAGGGATATATGTATTAAGACATAGTTGGATATATGTATTAAGACATAGAGGGATATATGTATTAAGACATAGAGGGATATATGTATTCTAGTTTTACTAAATATTCGCCAGAGCTGAAGATATATCATACAATGGTAATCAGGATCAGTTGAATATAGATCAGTAATAATTAGTTTGAAATGCACAGTAATTACAGAATGAATTTCATACTCGACATGAAGACAATAGCGAGTGAAAACTCGTGGACAGTTCTGGCAGCAATTAGACATTCATTAACAAGTATTAATTACATCACTAATGAGTATTTTTAGATGATTAACAACGACTATGAACCATTGGAAGATAAAAGTTGAGATCGCCCGTATACCATTCTGATGTAGAAGTTAAAATAGCAAGCGACCTATCTCCAGATTATTGGGAGGAGAATGGTGATATTGTGAGTCAAGTTGTTAACTACTGCAACAGGTGATTCGTGATTATATACCAGTATTGCCAGGGAAGTGGAAGTGTTTCTGTTGTAGCTGCAGTGTTTATGTTTAATGTGCTCGTGTATTGCCATAGTGTTTGTCAGTTGTTGTCTGCTGCCGTGTCTGTAGTGGTGGGTTGTGATGATGAGTTATAATACAGAAAGTGGGGTGCATACAGTAACACTGTATGACGTCAGAGGGCAATGCAGGACCGTCCCGGGATCATACATCCCCCACCACACCGGATGTAGGGGTCACATCCCTGGATTATACATCCCCCACCACACACCTACCATAAGGGGTCACGTCCCGGGATCCCACATATGCTCACAAGCCGTGAGAGCCGTGAGGATGGACTCACACCGTGTGGTCAAGAGTCTTGCCAGAATCTCTGGCTTCAGAGTTCCACTTTACGTTTTCCTTTCATGATGTTAGTAGGTGCGTCTAGCGGCACACTTCCTGCTGAACTATGATGACAATACGAGGATATACGACGGCATCCAGACCAGAACAGACCACTGGGTCACTTTGTGGCTGTTTGTGATGATGGAAGAGACATGTGTTTCACAGATCAGTGTCATAAGACGAAAATTACGTACATATTAAAAACAAATAATATCATAAACTTTTTATATAGCTAAGAAGGTGCAAGTAATGTCACTCGTGGATTTAAACCAAAATATATGTCAGTGTGATTCTTAACCATACCTATGGTACTACTTTTAGCCACTCTGATTGGTACATCATTAATGACGCGTGTTAACAATCCAGTTGAAGAACAAGTATTTAGCCTCATTCGAGGTAGAACGTTTACCCACGAGTTTGTAACCATCACTGGAAGTGAAATGATCCGAATCTATGGTTATGTAAGTCGTTAGATCGAGATGATCAAAGCATTTGATAATTATTATGACTGTCTGTATCAGATCACTACTTAACCTTCTCTCTTCTAAACTAAATAGATTTACGTCCTTAGATTTGTTGCTCATTCCTGGAATAATCTTGTTTGCTCGTCTCTCCCCTCTCTCTCTCTCTCTCTCTCTCTCTCTCTCTCTCTCTCTCTCTCTCTCCTCAAGTACGGGACTAAACCTGAACACAATATTCCAGATGGGGACGCATGAGTGGTTTATGGGAAGTAAGATATTCTCCTGGACGTAAACATAAGGACAATTTTCAACTGTAAATATTCTTAAACTATATTTTCCATAGTCTTGAAGAGCTAAACAAACATGAAATTATAAAACCATCAGATACCAAAAGTTAACTGTTAGATTAACACATATTGGCGGTTAGTAATCTCCCAAACGTTAACCGTTTTTATCTTTCGTTATCAACAAATCAATTCTGCATTAGGTAAAGCCGGTTTTC